>NC_054825.1:157593627-157634260 GCF_018345385.1 Vulpes lagopus
CCAGGGGCAGAACTTCTAGTTATACACCTGGTGATTCCCTTTGCTGGGAAGGAGGTAGCGCCAAACATGTTATTATATTCTAATTCACCATCTGTGTCCCATGGTTTGGCAGGATGACTAAAGACTTGGAAGGACCATGACTGGAAAGTAGTTCTGAGGAAATTGTTGAGGAAAGGATGTGAAAAAAACCTTTCTGAGTGGGCAGAAAGTGTGAGGATACTTGTGTCCTGTGTGAATGCTCACCAAAGAGCGAGCTCAGCAGAGGACGATTTTAATAATCAAGTGGGTAGACTCACCTATTCTGTGCATAGCAATCAGCCTCTTTCCACAGCCACCTCTCCCACGCCTTGATGGGCTCATGGAAAAAGTGGCCGGGGGCAGGGATGGAGGTTGTGCATGGGCTCACCAACAGAGACTTCCATTCACAAAGGTAATGTGGCAGTGGCCACTGTTGCGTGCCCCGTCTGCCCGCAGCAAAGACCAACACTGCATCCCTGCTGTGACACCACTCTCCAGGGTCATCAGCCAGCTCCTAGTGGCAGGTGGATTACCTTGGACCAGTTCCATCATGGAGGGGCAAGCCTTTTGTTCTTTCTGAAATGGACAGTCTGGATACAGATTTGCCTTCCCCACATATAACGCTCTTGCCAGAATTAGCATCCATTTGCTACAAAATGTTTTGTCCAGGATTATGGCATCCTATATAGCATTGCTATGTTCAGGGACCTCACTTCACAGCCAGGGAAGTACAACCATTGTCCCATGCTCATGGAATGCACTGGTTTTATCATTTTCCCTCACATCCCTAACAGCTGACTTGATAGAATGGTGGAATGGCCTTTTGAAGACTCGGTTACAATGCCAGCTTGGTGGCAAGATCTCGCAGGACTGAGGCAAGGTTCCCTAGGAGGCTGATGTGGACTCAATCAGCACGCGATATGGTGCTATTTCTCTGATAGCCAGAATTCAAAGGTTTAAGCATTAAGGGGTGGAAGTGGGAGTATCCCCACTCCCATTACACCCAGTAATCCACTAGTGATATTTATGCTTCCTGTTCTTACCACCTTATTCTCTTCTGCTCTATATCATAGTTCAGAAGGAGAAATGCCTCCACCAGAGTATACACAACAATTCCATTGAATTAGAAGTTAAGTCTGCTGCTCATGCACCTGGGTTCTTCACACCTTGTGTCAACAGGCCAAGAAGGGAGTTATGATGCTGGCTGAGGTAGATGATCCTCACTACCAAGGAGAAAGGGACTGGTACTCTACAGTGAAGTTAAGAGAGAGTATATCTGGAATACAAGAGATACCTTAGGGTGCCTTGTGATTAAGGTCAACAGAAAATTACAGCAACTCAATCCAGCTGACTGGTTATAGCCTTTGACCCTGCAGGGATGAAGATTGGGTCACCATACCAGGTAAAGAATCAGGACCTGTTGAGGTGTTTGCTGAGGGCCAAGGGAATACAGAATGGTCCATCTTCAGGATCAGGGAAGGGATGGAGCCTGGGGAAGAAAGTAGTTATAAATACCAGATATGTAGGACCACGTAATCAGTTCCAGAACTGAGGATTATCATGAGTATTTCCTTCCTATTGTGTTATGAATATGTATGTGTATGTGTGTACATACAACATCTTTATCTTTTCCCCTCTCTCTGTTTCTGCTGACAGAACCAGCCCTGGAAAAGGCTCTGGCTGCATAAGCGAGGTGATCTGAGCTCTGGCTGTGGGCTCACCTGGGACTGGGGGAAAACAGAAAGATCTCACTCAGCATCCAGCACTTCAAGTTAAGAGTACAGGTGGGCGTGAAAGAGACTCCTGTTACTAAAGAAAGTGATCTTACTTGTGCTGCTATTACTCAGTAAAGTTGTGAGGTTGATGGTTTTATATGAGCAACAATAAAGAAGAGGAAAGAAAGAAAGAAAGAAAGAAAGAAAGAAAGAAAGAAAGAAAGAAAGAAAGAAAGAAAGAAAATGAAGCACCTGACAGTGGAATCTGAAAACTGGATTTTATTGCAATAACAATCCACTGGCTCGCAGCCATGGTGCATTAGGATGTTTTGTAAAACGTTGGCATGATGCCCTTAAAGCTATCTTGTCACTTCAAGGTAAGCAAAGTGGCTTGTTAGTTAAGCAGAAGGCTCAATGTTTTATAACAACTCCTAATGTGTTCCCCAACTCAGTACTTCCTCTCACTAAGTTCAAAGAAGAGCCTGTAACTGCAAAGATACAGATATGGTCTCTCTTTAGCAGAAATAATCACAATGCACATTGGTTCTCTTTTTAAAATTTATTTATTTATTTATTTATTTATTTTTATCAGACCAAAAAAAATCACATTTATTTCAATTGTTCAAAGTACAAATATAGCAAGTCAGTTCACAATGTTTCAAGATACAGTTTTAAGTATAATGAAAACTTGATATACAAAAATGAAAGGGTAAATAGCAGAAATAAAGCTCAATTTTTTAAAGAAAAATCAAGTAACCCGAAAACCTTTAGACTAAAATTTCCCATTTATGAGAATTCGGAAGCCATCCGAAAGGGCTTCTCAAAGAAGGTGAATCACCCCAAACCAGTCAGCTCAGGCCAGAGTGGAAGTTCTTGGGGCAGGCTATTCCGGATTTGGCCGCCTCACTCTCACTGTCGATCCATACGGTTCGACCCATGATACTTGGATGTTTAGGCAAATTCTAGAAAATGTTTAAAGTTCATTATGAGACCAACACCCTGCTAAGAGATACTGAAATGGCCACTATATATTTACAAGATTTTAAAGACCCATCTTAGCTTCAGGCCTCTGGTGTTACGGGGGAAAGACAGACTGATACTTCCTCCATTACTTAGCACCTTTCTGTAAGGTTAGCAACACGGCCTTTACAACCTCCTCACGAAAATCATACTTCATTATAGATTTACTTATTTCTACACATACAGAACTTTTATGTAAAGTAGAAAAAGTTCCTGCTAGGAAGATAATTAAAGGTTGCTAATGTTCTTTGTGTCACTTAGCAGCCAAGACACAGGTTTATCTCTGCTCCGCAGAAGCAAGGTTAGCTATTCGCTTCAATTCAGGGAGGTGTGTGCTTTCAGGATGGTGGAGATGAGATATTTATTGCATCTTTTTCTCAATCTTCTTCATCTTTTCATTATAGGCAGTAAATTGAGAGTCTGTTCCGAAAATTCTATCCCACCATGTAAATGTGGAAGCATAGTTTCCAATGAAGTTCATGTGGTGGAAATCATGATGCCGAGAACCAGCATAGAAAGGGATCAGATTTAAAGGGTTCAGGGGAATGTCATAGCCACTATGGACATCAATAGTTTCTATCAAACGAATAGCCACCCATGCACAAAGGAGAATGACATGATCACATAAAAGCATGATTCCAATGAAAAATCCAGTTCCAAGAATCAGAGTTTCCAAAGAATATGCATATTCAGCTTCCATTCCAAATGGAGCCTGAAACTCATGATGAACTTTATGAATATATTTATATATTCTTTCGTGATGCAAGAGCCTATGCAGGAAATAGTGCCAGGTATCCTCAATCACCGCACAGCCAAAGCATCTTGCCAAAAGCATATACCATCTTGGCATTCTTTCCCAATCATAAGGTATATTAAAATACTCTGTAAAATAATAAGTTCCACAGATCAAAGGAAGCTGGATACAAAAGTGATTAAAGAGAAGTACTTTAAAACATTTCCATTGGTTTTCCCAGGTTTCTGGTTTATTGAAATAAAAGTCCAGGTAAACAGAACAAGAAATAAAGAACTTCATGAACTATCAAGATCCCCATGTTGCAATCTGGAACTTTGTATAATTATTCAACATATAGTTCCAAGCATTTTTAAATGGTTCTTGTAGAGGGTTCTCAGGTAAAAGTGAATCTACATACTCCACAGCCAAGGATGCTGAACTAAAGATGCTGATACTTTCATTTGTTGCCATTTTTCAAATCTGCAGAAAGCCTTAGAATTCTGGCCAAGCAGCGGGAACGCCCTCTTTTTAAAATTTAAATACAATTAATTAACAAATTATGTTTATTAGTTTCAGAGGTAGAGGTCAGTGATTAATCAGTCTTACATACTACCTAGTGCTCATTACATCACATGCCCTCTTTATTGCCATCACCCAGTTTACCCCAACCCTTCATTACCCCTTTCTAGTACCCTCAGTTTGCTTCTTATGATTAAAAATCTCTTGTGGTTTGTCTCCCTCTCTGATTTCATTGTTTTATTTTTTTCCCCTCTTCCCCTATGATCCTGTTTTTTTTCCCTTAAATTCCACATATGAGTGAGATCATATGATAATTGTCTTTCTCTGATTGATTTATTTCACTTAGCATAAAACCCTCTTGTTCCACCCATGTTGTTGCAAATGGCAAGATTTCAATTTTTGGTGGCTGTGTAGTATTCCATTGTATATATAGACCACTTCTTCTTTATCCATTCATCTGTCAATGGACATCTGGTCTCTTTCCATAGCTTGCCTATTATGGACATTGCTGCTATGAACATTGAGGTGCAGGTGCCCCTTTGCATCAGTATGTTGTATCTTCAGGGTAAATACTCAGTAGTGCAATTGCTGGGGCATAAGGTAGCTCTATTTTCAACTTTTAGGGGAACCTCCATACTGTTTTTTGGAGTGGCTGCACCAGCTTGCATTCTCACCAACAGTGAAAGAGGGTTCCCTTTTCTTCGCATCCTCATCAACATCTGTCATTTCCTGACTTGTTCAATTTTAGCCATTCTGACCAGTGTGAGGTGGTATCTCGTGCTTTTGATCTGTATTTCCCTGATGGCGACTGATGTGGAGCATTTTTTCATGTGTTTGTTAGCCAGTTATACTTCTTTGGGGAAATGTCTGTTCATGTCTTCTGTTCATTTCTTGACTGGATTATTTGTTCTTTGGGTGTTGAGTTTGATACGTTCTTTATAGATTTTGAATACTAGCCCTTTATCTGATATATCATTTGCAAATGTCTTCTCCCATTCTGCAGGTTGTCTTTTAGTTTTGTTGACTGTTTCCTTTGCTGTGCAGAAGCTTTTTATTTTGATGAAATCCCAATAGTTCATTTTTGCCTTTATTTCCCTTACCTTTGGAGATGTTTCTAGCAAGAAATTGCTGTGACCAAGGTCACAGAGGTTGCAGCCTGTGTTGTCATCTAGGATTTTGATGGATTCTTGTTTCACATTTAGGTCTTTCATCAATTTTGAGTCTATTTTTGTGCACACTGGTTCTGAGAAGCTCCTCAAAGTAGCCACGAGGGTCATGACAAAGATTTTGTTAAGAGAGAGAGAAGAGGGCAGCCTGGGTGGCTCAGCGGTTCAGTCATTTCCATCAAAGTCCTATCTTTGTTCCCTTGTTTCTGAGTGGCCCAGCCAACATTTATTTACCAAACATTGACTCTTTTGCATCTTCCTGTAAATCACATTCCTTTCCTCTGAGGTCCCAGACCCCTACTGCCTTCTCCTTAGTTCAAGATGACATATGTGCCTCATTTTGCCTGTTTTTGGATTTCTATGTCAGTGGATTCCTCATACATCTGCTATCTAATTTTGATGTTTTCCTATTAATTGGTCTTAACCTCACTTGATTCTTAATCTAGCTACAAGGACCTTGAAGGGGACAGCATTCCAGCCCCCAACAGGAATAACTTTCTCACTGTGGGATTCATGGCCTGCTACCATTACAACAATTTTGCACTCAAGTTAAAACAATCTCATGTACCAGAGAGGTACCTGTTTCCTCTGCATTAGTCAGGGTCCAGGTGAGGACATTATTGAAAGGGCAGTGTCATGGGCAAAATTCATAGGAACATCCAAGAAGATCATGGAGCAGCCCTATGTCAAACACAGAGGGAAGGGAGATGGAGTCCTGGCGACTCTGGGGCAAGGTTCGGAAAGTAGCTGTTCTCTTAAGAAAGAAGTTCTGTTAAAAGGGGAAAGGGGGGCAACCCCCGAGGCCCAGTGGTTTAGCGCAGTCTTCAGCCCAGGGCCTGATCCTGGAGACTCTGGATTGAGTCCCACATCAGGCTCCCTGCATGGAGCCTGCTTCTCTCTCTGCCTGTGCCTGTGCCTCTCTCTCTCTCTCTCTGTCATGAATAAATAAATGAAATCTTTAAAACAGAGACAGAGAGAGAGAGAGAAAGAAAGAAAGAAAGAAAGAAAGAAAGAAAGAAAGAAAGAAAAAAGAAAGAAGAAAGAAAGAAAGAAGAAGAAAGAAAGAAAGAAAGAAAGAAGAAAGAAAGAAAGAAGAAAGAAGAAAGAAAGAAGAAGAAAGAAAGAAAGAAAGAAAGAAAGAAAGAAAGAAAGAAAGAAAGAGACACTTGGCTACACTTCTCTATGGGATGACACTGCTGACCATCCAGTATTCACAGAAGATGGTATAAATGAGCCATTTTCAGCACAAAGTATGTGGATGAGCCCTGGACAGAACACAGGCAAGGCCCACAACCCTTTTGTTTGACACTGAATAGCTCCTGACATCTGCGCATTTTGGGCATGAAGAAAGTGTGCTGGAAACTTATCTTCATCAAAGAAGATATGCAGATGGCAAATGAGCACAATGAAAAAAATGTTCATCGCTATTAGTCATTACAGGAATGCCAATTTCAGCCAGGATGGTACATCTTCACACACCTATTATTTGGGTAAAATAAAATAATGGAAACACCCAGTAAGGAGACACTGGACCACTCAGCCTCTGCTGATGGGAATGGAAAGTAGTACAGCTCTTCTGGAATATCGTTCAGTAGTTTCTTTTTCTAACAGATATAGGTAATAGCTCGTGTGGTTTTTATTTGCATTTCCCAGTAATTAATGATGATGAGCATCTTTTCATGTACCTATTGGCCATATGTGTGTCTTCTTTAGGAAAACTCTATTTACATATTCCGATCATTTTAAAATATTTTTTTGCTATTGAATTGTATGAATTCTTTGTATGTTTTGGATATTAAACCCTTATCAGATGCATGGTTTGCAAATATTTTCTTCCATTAGGTAGGTTCCCTTTTCATTTTGTTAATGGGTTTCTTTGCTGTGCAGAGTTTTTTCATTTGGTGTAGTCTCACTTGTTTTTTATTTTTGCTGCTTTTACTTTTGGTGTCAGAATCAAAAAATCATCACTGACCCCTATGTTAAGGAGCTTACTACTTTCTTTTCTTCTAAAAGTTTATGCTTTCGGGTCTCACATTTGCGTCTTTAATCCAGTTGAGTCCATTTTTTAAATAAAAAAGTGGTTCTGTTTCATTCTTTTGCATATGGCAGTTCAGTTTCCCCAACACTGCTTATGAAGAGATTGTTCTCTTTGTTCCTGAGTCACAGTCAGCGGGTTCCTGACTTCATTGCATATTCCTACCTTCTTTGTTTTAAATTAATTGACCATATATGTGTGAGGTTACTTCTGGGCTTTCTATTCTGTTCCATCAGTCTGTATGTCTATTTTTATGCCAACAAAAGGGACATGGAATTTCTCTGTATTACTTCTTACAACTCCATGTGACTATAATTATCTCAAATTAAAAAGTTTAATGAAAGAAAAAGCTTATCTTTATGTGGGGAAGCTAATGAGTGCTGCTGTGTTGAACAAAGGCTATTTCTTTGCTACCAGCATCCATTGCCTCTTGTCTTGGTAGAAGAAATGTGATTTATTTTTTCTTTTCTTTTTTTCTGATTTATTTTTGAGAACTTCTTTCTTCCTCATTGTATGCAATCTTGGTTGGGGTATAATCAAGGTGGCATACCTTTCTCTAGACATGGGGTGGGATATTTACAGGTGTCATTTTCCAGATTTTGAATCTTGAACAGAGTGATTCAAGAATGGAAGAAATAGTGTGAATCATCTATTCATTCTAATAGCTGAGCCCTGACAACATTGCTGAATATTTTCTGCTGGTTAGAATCCAATCTTGCGCTGAATTCTGGTTGTGTCAATCCTGACACCTGTTTCTCTGGCTTGATGGCAACTCTGTGAACATCCCAATGTCTTTTCCCAAATCCCTTTTAAAGAAACTAATTCAACTGGTCCAGTTTACCTGTCATTTGCTCTTCAAAAAGATCACATAACAATTTGAGCTGCTAATTACTCAGGTTTCACATTGAGTCAGCTTTTTTATTCTTGGCATACACTTAATTAGCATATCCCAACTCCAAATTTAGATCATTGGGAAAGGCAGAAAGTGTTCAGAGACTTTCTCACATAGAAGTTACTGTGAACACAAATGCAGTGACATATTTAAAACTATTTAATAATACCTAGTATATAGTAAGTCTTGACGAATGTTATCAAAGTGGTGATGATGATGATTTTTCAAATTGTAGAATATCTAAATAAAAAATTGCAAGTAACTTTCTCTTGTTGCTACTAAAGTGAAACCAAGTGATGTGGTCTTTTTTTAAAATTTTAAAACATTTTTTATTTAAATTCAATTTGCCAACATGTAACCCAGTGTTCATCCATTCAAGTGCCCTCCTCAGTGCCGTCACCCAATCACCCCATCCCCCTACCTTCCTCCCCTTCCACACCCTTTGTTCATTTCCCAGTTAGGAGTCTCTCATGGTTTGTCTCCCTCTCTAATTTTTCCCCACTCAGTTTCCCTTATAATCCTTATAAGGATTTCCTTTCCCTTATAATCCCTTTCACTATTTCTTATATGCCTGATATGATTATTTTAATAAGTAAATGGTATACTTATAATTTTCTGGTCATTTGAATGAGGATAATAATAATTAATAAAAAACCAGTTGCTATCACTTTACACCAATCAAAATACTACATTTCCTGCCTATATCTTATGGAGGTTGGGGGAAGTTGCCTTCTAGAGTAAAATCACCAGTGCTCACAGTGAATATCTTTTTCACTTCCTGTTAAACTGTCTGGAAGTGATTTTTTTCTATTAATAGATCATTCTGATGCTATTAGAAAGATGTAAAAAATTTGGAATTTATAATGGATGTGGTATAAAATAATACTGTAAATATTTAAAGGAATCATAATCTCTAATAATTTGGAGTAGTGAACTAGATAACTGACCTCAATAAATGATTGACTGAAGTAATAGATTTTTTAAAGAAAAATTTTTTAAATTTAAAAATCTTCCCAAGATGCATAAACATATTGTAAATCCTTGAAAGCAAGCACTATTGCAGAGGTTTTATTTTCTATGGAATGACCTGGAGCATATAGCTTAGGAGAGATGAGGTCCCTCACAGGAGAGCAGAGAAACTGGTTTTCCAAATGGAAAAGTCAAATACAAAAGAAAAAGCAGCTTTTCCCCTGAAGGAAAGTGGGTTCCTGCATCTCGCCCTCTTCTCCTTCCCAGCAGGTGCAGACAGCTTAGCCTCCTGAGACATACCCTAATGCTCTGCTTTAGAAACACAGACTAAGGATCTGGGGGAAATTTTTATTGGGTTACAAATAAAATGTGAAATCAGTAACTAATGGTTCTCCGTGGCTTTAATGACAGAATGGTATTTAAATCCCGCGTCAGCTGAGTGCTTTAGAGTAATCTACAGAAGAAGAAAGTAAGGCTCCGATGGGTGATGGGCGACTGGGTTTCCTAGCAGCTCATCCGTTGGCTCCTTGGGATGAAGCCAGGCTGCAGGTGCTGCTGACCCAGAGAAGGGGAGGTGAGGCTTTCCCTTCGCAGCTGCTCTTCAGAGGGAGCCCCGCTGTCACCTCTTCTTTCCACCACATCAACAAACACAGGTAGTAGTCTTACATGGGGCACGGCTCTAGGGCCAATAGAAAGATTCTTGACTACTTTCCACAGAAGCTTTGATTGTTTGTTTTTCAGAAAGAAAGTCAGGAAATCTGCTCGATATCCTGACACAGATAACCACTTTTTAACAATGTAACTTTTTTTTCAGCTTCATCTTCACAATTTTATGCTAACAGTTTTTATTGAATTGGTATTATTTGTGTAGAGTAAAACTAACAGAGTTAAGTGTATAGGTTAAGTTTTGATAGATGTATACATCCATGGACCTATCTTCCACATCAAGATATAAAAAAAATCCCCATCCTTCTAGAAAGTTCTCTTGTGCCCCCTTTCCAGTCAATACTTCCCCTACAAATAACCACTGTTCTAACACTTATCACTATAGTTTAATTTTGCCTGTTTTTTTTAAAAGATTTTATTTATTTATTCATGAAAGACACACACACAGAGAGAGAGAGAGAGAAGCAGAGACACAAGCAGAGGGAGAAGCAGGCTCCATGCAGGGAGCCCGACCCGGGACTTCATCTCGGGTCTCCAGGACCACACCCCGGGCCAAAGGCCACCAGGGCTGCCCTAATTTTGCCTGTCTGAACTCCATATAAGAGACTTATGTTTTTTTTCATGTTCTTTCTTTTGTTTGATACAGTATTTTTAAGATTCTTCCTTGGTTTCGTATGTAGAGATAGATTGTTCTATTCAATTTTTAAATATAAACATACTACAGTGTGTTTATCCATTCTCCTGTGGACAGACACCTCTCCATCTGTTTCTAGTTGGGAGTTACCATGAGTAAAGCCGCTATGAGGCTGATACAGGAGACCCCACTTACCTGGCAGTGCACCGGAAGTGGTGCCATATGATGTCACCCAAAGGAACCTAATGCCTGGGGGCTACAAGATCTCCCTGGAAAGCCAGGGACACATCTGTCCCAATGCAGTTGATCAAGGCTTGCTCTTCTAGCTGCCCAGTGTGGGGCAGCAGATATGTACTCTTCCCAACACCCTAACAGGATAGTGCAGCCTCAGAAAGAGAAGACATGGGCATCCAGGCAGCCCCTAACGCTGGAGTGACCTTGTCTGTCCCTGTGATTTCCCATAATCCTTTGGTTCCTCAGCCCCATAGACCTATACAGGGTTCCCTTTTCACCAAGGATTTGGAAGTGGTCATTGTGGAGAACATCCCACCCTGTGGAGGGTTCCTGAATGTTTATGGAAGGTAATGAGGCAGAATAAGATGAAGGTGACAGTCCCTTCTCCGCCCCTTGGTACATCCTAGTGCATAGGACAATAAGGGGCCTTGGTTGCAGGTCCAAGCAAATCCAAGCTTTGTTCATGCAGGGTCTCTGGTCCTGGGGCTGGAGTACAGGTTCAGGGACCAGAAACAGGGCAGGGGCTGTACCTCTGCTGCCAGGAATTCCCCAGCACCCCATCCTCAGACCGACACCAAGGAGCAGGGGTAGAAGCAGATGCTCAGTCTTCTCCTCCCCCCACCCCAAGATCCCACCTTCCCACTGCGCACTGTGAGAAACAGGCCAGCATGTGTGGAAAGCTGGCAGGTGGAAAGGAGGAAGCACCTGCAGGGAGCAGAGGAAGAAAGAATGGCAGCACTAATGGCCATTGCTTGCTCCAAGTGGGCCCTTTCGTGGAAAAGACACTCAAGCACCTTTAGAAAAAATACAGTCAACCTCTGTATATTATGCCCTGACTTTAAAAAAAGTCTTTCTATAAATGTATAATGAAAAGATCAGGGGCACCTGGATGGCTCAGTCAGTTAAGCATCTCACTCTTGATTTCAGCTCAAGTCATGATCTCAGGGTCATGGGATCAAGCCCCACATCAGGCTATGCTCTGGGCATGGAGCCTGCCAAAGATTCTCTTTCTCTTTCCCTCTGCCCACTATCCCCTCCCCTGCCCCTCACTCTCGAAGTCTCTTTTTCTCTCAAAAAAAAAAAAAAAATCAGTGACTGATAGAAAATGGGCAAAGGACATAAGCAGTATAGCTTAAAAGAAATACCAATAGCCAATATGAAATTATAATAAAAAGCACTAATAATCAAAAATATGAATCTCAAAAACATTGTGCTAAATGAAAGAAGGCAGGTTCAACAGAATGCAGATGGTATGAGTCCACTTATATGAAGTTCTTCTGAGAGAAGGTAGATCTGCAGTTGCCAGGAGCCAGGCTTCTAGTTTGTGGCCTGGCAACAAGGGGCAGGAGGGAACTTTGTGGAGTGATGTGATAGTTATACCACTAGATGCATTTGTCAAAACTCATCACTTTACATTAAAATTGGTAAATTTGGGCAGCCCGGGTGGCACAGTGGTTTAGCGCCGCCTTCGGCCTGGGGTGTGATCCTGGGGACCTGGGATCGAGTCCCACGTTGGGCTCCCTGCTGGAGCCTGCTTCTCCCCCTGCCTGTGTCTCTGCCTCTCTCTCTCTCTCTCTCTCTCTCTCTGTGTGTCTCTCATGAATAAATAAATAAAAAATCTTAAAAAAAATTAAAAAAATAAAATTGGTAAATTTTATTACTTATAATACCTCAATAAAGCTGACATTGAAAAAGAAAAAATATTTAATTTAAGGAAACTCATCATTTTAGACATTTTAACCCTGAAAAGATTGGATTCCGTTTAGTCCAAGTCCTTCCTGTTATTATACTCTGTGGTTTATAAATGCTGATATGGAGGCCCAGAGAAAGAAAACAGGACTAATGATCACACAGCCTGATGGTGGTCTAGCTGCATTTCAGTCCCCAGACCTTGTGTCCTATTAGGCTTTCTCTTCTGCCATCCTTCCTCCACATGTAAACCTGTGAACACGTCATGTCTCACATTGTCACCAGAACAAATCACAGATGCCATAAAGTATCTGGCAGATATATAGTCCTTAATGTGTGTGACACAGCCCCATGTAGTAGATGAGGAAGATAGTATTATTTCCATTTTTCTATTGGAAGAGTAGAAACACAGAGAACTCAACTTACATGTCTGAGGGCAGACAAGTTACTCACACTTGGGTTTTCAATTGTACAATGGATGAGTAATTAGTAATTCTTACGTCATATGGCTATTGTGAGGAGTGAATTGAATTAAGTCAACCCAAATTCTCAATACACCGTAAATGCTGTTTACATCAGCTATTTATGCTAATGAATATGATAATGGTGAACATGATGGGGAACATAACAATACTTGGATTTTATAATAATAAAGTTGAAATTAGAACATTTTCCAAAGATATGCAAATAAGCTGGCTTACAAGTTGTGAGGAAATGGACATTCTCAGTTACTATAGCTGGGAGTGCACATTGGAATAAATGCTTTCAGCAAGTAGTTCCACTGTAGAATACATTTTCAATGATATTTGCATACATCCGCAAAGATACACACGCAAAGATGTTCACTGCAGTGTTGCAGAGGATAAATAAACAAAGGTGATCTAAATGTCCATCAGGAGGTGAAAAGGAGCCTGGCGTAAAGGAATGTTCTCTGTATTGATGAGAAAAGATGTCCATGCTATAGCACTGGACCTAAAATAGGAGAGTTTGTATAATTGATGTCATTTATGATCCTAGACATTTTGCTGTCTCATTTATAGGTGGATGGGAGATGGATTCTGTTCACATGAATATTTTACCCCCTGAGAAAAAAAACTTGAAGGTGGGGATGACGTTTGATTAAAACTTCAAAGTCTGTACCAAATGCCACTGCCTATTCTCTCAGGTTGAATATCAGCCCTTGCTTTCTCTGTGAACACAGAGGGACTTGCAAAGGTTAATAGTGAGATCACCACAGGGACTCACTGGGCATGCAGCATCAGGGTCAAGGAGTCACCTTACTTGAAAATTGAGAGCAGACAATAGGTCACAATCAAGTGAGCTAGGCTGAGCCAGGTGACAGAGAGTGGATCCGTAATAGAGGCACTAGTAGCTTTGGTCAGAATGCCTTTTATTTCCTGTTGTTCAGGATTTCTCTTTCCTGATGAAATCTGGAGGAGGGGAGGCTGCTGTAGTTTCTCAGTCTCCCTCTATCCCAGAGATGGAGTGGCTACATGGAAACCTCACTACCCGGAGAACCACAAAATGAGAAACTGCCAAAGGTTTTAGGTTAATGCTGAAGAAAGAGAGCTATGTGTTTTCTAAAAGGAATATTTGCCTATGGCTCCATTGAATGTAAGCTCCCCCAGTGCAGGGAGTGTGTCAGTGTTCATCCATCTTTGATTTCCTCAGCACAGGACCTGACATAAGAGGGACTCAGTGAGGGCTCATAGAATGAATGAATAGCAAAACATTATTTCCTAGTGGTGACAAGTGCACAAAATATGAGCATACTTCATGCCACTGAACTGTATACTTAAAGTGGATAAATGATAAATTACATATTATATGTACTGTAACCATAATTTAAAAAAAGAACCCCAGCAAGAGAACCAAAATTCAATGGACAGAGTGGGAGAAATATTTGCAAATCATATATCTCCTAAATATATAATATCCAGAATATATAAAGTACTCTTACAAGTCAAAATAAAACAACAAAAACACATCCCAATTTAAAAATGGGTAAACAAGAGGCACTTGGGTGGCTCAATGGTTGAGCATCTGCCTTTGGCTCAGGTCGTGATCCAGGGTCCTGGGATCAAGTCCCACATCAGGCTCCCTGCAGGGAGCCTGCTTCTCCCTCTGCCTAAATCTCTGCCTTTCTCTCTGTGTCTCCTATAAATAAATTTTAAAAAATCTTTAACAAAAAAAATGAGTAAATGAGGAGCTCCTCAATGGCTTAGTTAAATGTCCGACTCTTGATTTTGGCTCAGGTCATGATCTCAGGGTCATGAGATAGAGCCCTGCATCAGGCTCTGTGCTAGGTATGGTGCCTGCCTAAGGTTCTCTCTCTCCCTCTGTTCCTACTTTTAAAAAGTGGGTAAACAATTTGAATAGACACTTTTCCAAAGAATATATATACACATAGACAATAAGCACATGAAAAGATATTAAACATCATAATTCATTAGGGACATGCAAAACCATAATAAGATATCATTTCTACTTACTAGCATGAGTATCATTAAGAAATGGACAATAAGATATATTAGTGAAGATGTGGAGAAATTGGAACCCTCATATATTACTGGTGGGAATGTTAAATGATGTAGCCACTGTGAAGAACAATCTGGTACTTCCTCAAAAATTATGCAAACCAATTCTTATGGATATATCTAAGAGGAATGAAAATGTACATTCATGCAAAAACTTGTACACAAATGTTCATAGCAGCATTGCTCAAAATGTCAAAAAAGTGAAAGAAACACAAGTGTCCATCAACTGATGAATGAATTAAAAAATAAGGTCTATTTATTTATACATTGAAATATTACTCAGCCATGAAGAGGTATCAAGTAATAATACATGTCATATTATGAATGAACCTTGAAGACATAATGCTAAAGGAAAGAAGCCGGGTACAAAAGGTCACATATTTCATGATTCATATTAAATGTCCATATTAGACACAGAGACAGAAAGTAGATTGTGGGAATGGGGGTAGAAGGGAATTGGGACAAACTAGAAGAAATAAGTATGAGGATTTAGGGAGGGTGATGGAAATGCTCTTCACTTAGATAGTGATCACAAATGCATAACATAGTGAATGTACTAAAAACCACTGAAACCATCTCTTACAATGGTAGATTTTAGATCATGTGAAGTATATTTCAATAAAAACACTGCCATGTGTAAAAAGAAATGTGTAAAAAGAAATGAGGCATAGGTAAATATCAGTCCATCTGCATCATGATGGTACATAGTTGAGACAGAGACCTTTGTGCTGTGAAGAGGGTCAGCTTGCACATACATTTGCCAGGTCATTGTTCCACAGGAAAGGTCATTCCATCTGAGAATACCTAGCACTCCTAGAACCTAGAGCATCATAGGAAGGATTCTTGTGATGATGATTGATGATGACGGTGCTGATGGTGACTATGATGAGGATACCAACAGCTGGATACTGCTTAGGAGGCAGGCACTGTTCTGAGCATATTTTAGCTGATTTGTCATTCACTCTTCACAACAACCCTATGACAGTGATTCTCAAACTCAAACTCAAACTCAAATGAGCATCCTGAATCACCTGGGTGCTTGTGAAAACTGATCATTGACCTCCATCATCAGAGTTTCTGATGCAGTGGGTCTGGCAAGGGGTTTGAGAATTTGCTTTTTTAACAAGTTACCAAGTGACTGGCCAAGGAGATGAGTGCTGTTGTGCACCTCATTTTACAGGTCACAGCAGGGGGTGTACAAAATCAAGGGTGGTGCAGGATCGCTCTAGAGTGAAGAAAAAACTTAAATGTGCTTTAGGCCAGCAGAGCTCAGAAAAGCTGAGGACATTGCCTTCTTCCCTCAGCCCCAGCCCCCATCGCTCACTTGGCAAACTGGACTCTGGATGCCAGAGGGCAGCAGGAGTGGAAAATGAGCACAGAGGCTACAGTGAGATAAAACACCAAACTCCCCAAAGCCAGGCTCTCCACTTGGAGTTCAATGCTGGCTTACCTGGCATCAGGCTGAAAGGAGAAGACAGAGGAGCCATGCCGCCACCCTCAGCTGGGCCTCCATATTTTCCTGCCCCACGAACTTCCAGAAGGGTGATTTGATATTTCTTGGTCTATTTTTAGATTTGAGGCACATTGGTATAAAAAGAGGTCATACAGTCTCCAGTGTATTTGTATCACATTCCAAGAAACAAGGAAGGCCATTCTTTGGGGCAGCATCTGCCACCCAGTCCCCTGCCTGACTATTGGCTGGGGCGCAGGTGTCCTTACATAGCAGGTCTCTCCTCCCACATGATCTTATGGAATGTGCTACAAGGACAGCTATAAAACCCATGTATCAGCATATGTGCTTAGAGATCTTGAATGATTGTGTTGAATTCTACAGTACATTAGAAAATTTTTTTGCTCCCCAGATAGGGTGGGGCCTGAGCTTCTCCGATGGTGCATCCTCTGCTCAGGCTAGCTGGCTCCCACTGCCCTGTCTGCCACTGTCAAGTGTAGTTTGAGGAGCTGAATGTTCAGAATCACTGGCAGAAGCTGTATTTGGAAATTTGCAATCCTCATAGAGTGGCCAAGTTTCCAGAAAATAGAAATTGAAACAGATGCAGAGATGTAAGCCTATATGATCATAGTGGTGTTAAATTGCAAGATGCTAAACATGGTTGCATTCATGACAGGTTATCTGACATAGAAGAGGCGCAGAGGGGACCCCTGGGTGGCGCAGTGGTTTAGCGCCTGCCTTTGGCCCAGGGCGCGATCCTCGAGACCCGGGGTGGAATCCCACATCGGGCTCCCGGTGCATGGAGCCTGCTTCTCCCTCTGCCTGTGTCTCTGCCTCTCTCTCTCTCTCTCTCTCTCTCTCTCTCTCTGTGACTATCCTAAATAATAATAAAAAAAAGAAGAGGCGCAGAGGAGTTACATCTGAACACAGGGTCCACTTCCTAATACAAGTTGCCACTTCTGGTTCATGTTTTGGCAGCAAAAGACCAAAGCAGTTGTCACACTAAACAGTTGTGGAGAAGGAATTGGTGCAAGGCACACAGTGCTGGCTAACAAAAAAACACAGAGATGCTTGTAAGGAAACAGGAGTCAGTGTGAATTTCTTGTCAGAAGGTGTGAAGTCTATTACATGGTACATCTACCGCAATTGGGAAACATCAATAGCAGGAAACCAGAACAACATCTCGCTGTCACTATACTACTGGCCAGATTCTGGAGTCTCTCTGCTACCAGTTTCATCTCTCACTTTCTTATTTAAAGTGAGAGAATCTGGCTCCTTGAATTCAAACATGGGCCTGCAGTGATCCACTACCATGCAGGCACTGGGTGCTCAAGCAGGTTTTCTCAAGCAGACATGTGTTGTGTTCTTTTTAAAATTTTAATATTTTACTTATTGATTGATTTTTATTTTAGAAACAGAGAATGAGCAAGCAGGGGGAGAAGCAGAATGAGAGGGACAAGCAGACTCCCTGCTGAGTACAGAGTCTGACAAGGGGCTCAATCTCATGACCCTGAGATCATGACCCTGAGATCATGACCTGAGCCAAAATCCAGAGTTGGCCACTTTAACCAACAAAGCCACCCAGGTACCCCTACACCTATCATGTTCTGATTGAAAAAAGAGATGATGTTAACATGAAACAGCTGTTATTGAATTTGAGACAATATCAAATGGGATTTCTTCAGACACCACATTAACTCAAAGTTGCATATGTGACTATCATAGAAGGAGCAAAATTTATAAAGGGAGATTCAAATATACAGAAATGGTGGAAAGAACTTTCTAAGGAAGATGTATGTCCTGTTTTTCATCATTCACCAACCAAAATAATGGCTGAAAAATACAATGAGAATAGAACAGGCCTAGAAGAAGAAAAACTGACAGTTGGCAGTTATGCAGGACTATCCTCTAAAATGCAGGATACTGTGGCAGGGAACAGCCAGTGGAAGTGTTTCTACCCAAACGTTTTTGAGAGAACAGAAAAGCTAACACGGCTCAGAAGGTGCAACAAATGAAACAGAGGCTAAATGAGACTGAATGAGAAAGAAAAGGTTTTCCCAATTTTAAAAAGAAAAATAAAGACACAAAAATGTTCCCTAAAAATGTCTTTGAAGGGAAATTTTCCCTTGGACATAATCAGACCAGACTGACACCTAACTGTTCAAGACTGCAGAATATTCTGCAGCTATAAATTTTGAACCATTGATGTGCAAAGCAAGACCGGAATGCAGCCTACTCCACAAATTAAAGTGAGGTCTGATAAACCTGTAGATCACCTCACTTTTGTCTGTTTTCAAAGCCAACTTTCCATCCAGGGAAGGAAGAACACCACCAGTATAAGACTTTGCAGAACTTCTGAGTTGGTGTATTGTCAAGTTGTTAAATGCACGTGTGAAATGTAAAAGAAAATATGAAAAGATGAAGATGTATGTATGAAGAAAGATGTAAAAGAAATGTTAGGAGAGATTACTTTGTACTGTCCCATTATTCCTACTGTATTTTTATACTTTTTGGCAGCATTAACTATTTTTATTAAATAGAAAAAAATTTTAAGCCTCCAGCCTATGGGTCTCTTGTAGACAGCATATGGTTGGGTCTCGCTTTTCTTTTCCAGGCCAATACCCTGTGTCTTTTGACTGGAGCATTTAGTCCATTCACCTTCAGAGTAACTATTAAAAGATGTGAATTTAGTGCCCTTGTATTACCCGTACAGCCCCTGTTTCTGCAGATTCTCTGTTTCTTTGGGCTCTGTCTTCAATTACAGGGTCCCCCTTAATATTTCCTGCAAGTCTGGCTTGGTGGTCACATATTCTTTCAGTCTCTGTCTTGGAAGCTCTTTATCTCTCCTTCTATTCTGAATGAGAGCCTTGCTGGATAAAGTATTCTTGGCTGCATGTTCTTCTCATTTAGGACCCTGAATATATCCTGCCAGCACTTTCTGGCCTGCCAGGTCTCTGTGGAGAGGTCTGCTGTTCATCTCATATTTCTTCCACTGGATGTTAGGAATCCCTTGTCTCAAGCTGCTTTCAGGATTTTCTCTTCATCTCTGAAATGTGCAAGCTTTGCTAGTCTAGGTTGGGGTGCCAATCCGTTTTTCTTGACTGGGGGAGGGGTCCTCTCTATCTCTTGAATAGGAATACCTGTTTCTTTCCCCAGATTATGGAAGTTCTTGGCTATGATTTTCTTAGATAGTTTCTCTCTCTTTTTCACTACGCCCTAAGGAAGGAATTCCAATAATTCAGATGTTATTTGTTTTCAAACTAACACTTATTTCTCAGAGCCTCTTCTCGTGGGCTCTGAGTTGTTTTTCTCTCTTTTCCTCAGCTTCCTTCCTTTCCATCAACTTGTCTTCTATGTCTCTTATTCTCTCTTCTGCCTCATTTACCCTAGCTGATAGAGTATCCAGTTTAGACTGCATCTCAGTTAGAGTACTTTTCATTTCGGCCTGATGAAGTCTCATTTCCACACTAAGAGATTCTCTAGAGTCTTTGATGCTTTTTTCAAGCCCAACTAGTCACTTTATCATTGTCATCCTGAACTCCATCTCTGACATTTTACTTTAATCCATATCCATTTGATCTGTGGCGGAGCATTACCTCCAGTTCCTACTTTTGTGGAGAATTCCTCCTTTGAGTCATTTTGTCCAGTGTAATATGAATGAGCAGAGTAAAAAATATCAACCATGACCTAAGCAAAATATGTACAGTACTTCCAGCTCGTCTTCTGGAGGTGGGGGTGCTGCCCTCTTGATTCTCAGGTGTCTGTGCCTGGGTGGAGTTGCACCACCCCTGCCAGGTGGCCAGGCTCACTGTAAGCTGTTGCTGTATGAGGTTTTTGTTTTTCCCTAAAGGCTTTCTGCACCTCTTGCAAAAAGTGGTCCCTTTTCTATTTGGAGACTTCCAGCCATTCTTTTGTAACCATGTAAGACCATCAGCCTCAAGTGTGTTTGAGGAAGAAGAGCTTCTGTTTCCTCAAAGACCTTAAAATGAAATTTTTAATGAATTGACTTTTAAACAATCATGTGAGGTTGCCAGAACCTTTCAATAGGGAAAGAATGGTCTTTTCAACAAATAATGCTGAAGATATTGAATATCCACATACAAAACAGTAAAGCTGGGCCTCGACTTTACACCATCTGCAGAAATTGACACAAAATGGACCAATGACCCAAATGTAAGAAGGAAAACTATAAAACTTAAGATTAAAACATGAAAGATGAGCCTCATGATATTGGATTTAATTAATTTAATTTAATTAATTTTTTGGATATCACTCAAACACAGGCAATCAAAGAAAAAATAAAGAAACTGGACTTCATTAAAATTAAAAATGTATATGCATCAAAAGATACCACCAATTTGATGAAAAGGGAATTTGCAGAATTTGAGAATACCTTTGAAAATTATAGCAGATTGGAGTCCTGCACAATGCTGATAGAAGAGTAAAATCGTGTAGCCAATGTGGAAAACAGCAAAAATTTAGACATAGAGTTATCATATCCAGGAAACCTACTTCTGGGTTTATATCCCCAAAGAATTCAAAACAGGAACTCAAATGTTCGTGCAATAACATTGACAGCATGTTATTTAAAATAGTCAGATGTGGAAATAACCACTGTGTCCCTCCAGTGATGAGTGAAGAAACTACACAGAGCACATTCCTAGACTGGGATATTTACTCGTCTCTAAAATCAAAGAAATTCTGACACATGCTAGGACATGGATGAACCCCGAGGATACTGTGTAAAGTGAAATATCCAGGCACAAAAGGACAAATATTGCATGATTCCACTTATGTGTGAGATACCTACAAATTCAGAGAGATGGAAAATGGAATGGGGTAGACACCAGAGCTGGCGAATGGGGAGTTACTGTTTGGTTGGCATGGTTTCGGTTTGGGAATACAAAAAAGTTCTAAAGATGGACAGTAGGGATGGTTGCACGGCAACGTGTATGTGATGCCACTGACTGTACACTTGAAAATGATTGAAATGTATATTTCAATGTTATGAATATATTACCCCAGTAAAAAATATATATTTCATTATGCTTCTAGGTTTATTAATTTAATTTTAAGTACAAGTTTTAAAAATCTACATAAACTATGGTTCCATTTTATCAGGAGAATTCAAAATATGCATAGAGAAAAATATGATATGGGAAGGGACATGAGGTCATGATGATTCTGTTTCTTAGGGGTATTTTCTTAGGGGTATTTTTTTTCTCTTTTCTTTCTCTCTCTTTCTTTCTTTCTTCTTCTTTCTTCTTTCTTTTTTCTTCTTTCTTTTTCTTCTTTCTCCTTCCTTCCTTCCTTCCTTCCTTCCTTCCTTCCTTCCTTCCTTCCTTCTCTTTTTTTTATTTTCAGGAGAAGAGCAGAGGGAGAGGGAAAGGGAGAGAATCCCAAGCAGGTTCCACGCCCAGTGAGGGAGCCTCAGGAGGGCCTCCATCTCACAACCTAGAGATCATGACCTGAGCAAAAATCGAGAGTCAGTCGCTTTTTTTTTTTTTTAGATTGCACATCTAATTTTATTTTATTTTATTTTTTTAAATTAATTTTTATTGGTGTTCAATTTACCAACATACAGAAAAACACCCAGTGCTCATCCCGTCAAGTGTCCCCCTCAGTGCCCGTCACCCATTCCCCTCCAACACCCGCCCTCCTCCCCTTCCACCACCCCTAGTTCGTTTCCCCGAGTTAGGAGTCTTTATGTTCTGTCTACCTTCGAGAGTCAGTCGCTTAACCAACTGAGCTACCCAGGTGCCCTTTAAGGGTATTTTCTACAATATGTCTTCTAAGTAATAGAAAAGGACAAACGTATATTTGATTTTGTTCCTTAAAGTCTCAATTATATAAATTAATTCTTAATGTATATAGTTTCTCTTCATTTAAAAAATTTTCATACACTGTCATTAAATCCTGACATTAATTGTAAAGTAAAGTAAAAATCATTGATGTCAAAGGCATTAAAGCAAATTTCTTAAATTAAATCTTTAAAAAAAAGTACTTTGGATACTGAGGAACATAATGCGGAGTGGGGAGGAAAAAGCACTTTCTACATTGTGCCTTTCCTTCTTTTACTAAGCCAGGATTTTCTGTAAGGAACTCGTTTCTGTCGGCTTTGAGAAAAGCCTGAGAGGGAAGAATCTGTGATGGCAGGGAGACGGGAGAGGAGAATTACAAAAGGCCCTGCCTTCCTTGGACACCCATTCCGTGTGACCACTTTCTTTCCAAGGATTTAGGTCTTGCCCATCAAGTCCCTGATTTTGGAGTTTGCCAGTCCTCTCCAGATTCTTCCATAACCCAGAGGCACCCCATCCTGAAACCGTGGTGACACATCTGCCTGTGGACTCTGTGTTCTCCATCCATCCCACCTTTGCCTAGAAACAACAGGAACCACTAGACTAGATTATCTTGTCCTCGATCCTCCAGGAGATGTTCACCCCAAACTCTAGGAATAAAGGACACGTGAGGTGACACTAAAAACCCACATGGCCCTCCCCTTCAAGCTTCTTCTCAGGAGATTCCATGAATTTGGGGTATCTAGTAGGTGCAGGTCCCCAGGGAGATGCCAGGCCCTGCACCCCACCCCCTCAGTGCTGTTCCTGGTCCCCCAGTCCGACTTCCCCAGCCCTAGTGAGATAGGCCCTACCAAGCTACCCTTGGTGGGATCAAAGTCTTGGGCTGAACTCCCAAGATACTGTGCACAGCAGTCTGAGTGAGCCTGTCATGGGGAGGGACAAGGAGTCCTCTCTGGTGGATGTTCAGAGACTGTGGCAGATCCATGTTCCAAAGATGGCCACAGCCATGTCTTCCATCCCACATGCTCCTCTGCTCAGTGACCTTGCCTCTCCCCATCACCAGCTGGAGTCTCAGCTACTCCCTGAATCCCACACCAGCATCTAGGACGGCCCTGCCAGGGAACCCAGGAGCACGTCAGCCCAGTGGAACCTGCAGATGATTCCAGCTCCCAGGAGGGACTCCCAGGGAGAACCATCCCCCCTGAGCCCAGGCAGGAAATGGGAGAGATGCTTTTGTCAAGCTGCTAGGACTCCACGAGTGGGTTTTACAGTGAGAGATAACCAGAACAGTCTGTCCACTGCTTCCCCAGGGGCACGACTGTGTCCTAAAATCCCATGCAGGCACTAGCCTCCTTGCCCCCACGTGACCTCACTCACTTCCCACCTTCTCTAGACTCACTTTCCCTTTTCTCCGGGGTTCTGACCCTGAGTCTCTGCTCAAACACTCCTCTTTTCTCCTGTCTCCCCGAGCAGCTCCTCTGGGTTCATATCAGACTTCTCTTCCTCCAGCTGTTCTCGGCACCCTCCTCCCTACCCAGCACCAGCTCCTTCTGGGGGTTGGGGATGTGTCTTCCAGGGGTCATGGCTGGACCACAGTGGGTGTCACATCAACTCCTGTTGTTCCAATACAGTTTCCAGCTGGCGGAAGGGATCATGCTCAGGAGCCTCCCCCCTCCCCATCTCCTATGACCTGGTAGTATGGTTTGGAAACCCACATAACTTTACTCCAAACACCATTATTTGCCACATTAGGTCAAACAGTTGGAGATGTAAGCACCTAGGAGTGGAGGTCACGTTGAAGGGACACGTGACCCAGGACAGGGGGACATGGCCAGAGGTGCAGGGGGCTTGTGGGCTGACACCTGCTCTCCTGCTCCTCTGCTATTAACTACATACTGCTGCCTTCTCCTTATGCTTCTTGGGTGGAACCATGAGATGCTTAAACACTCAGAGAGCAAATGGAACCATGTACTTCTTTAGCCTGCAGATGTTGACGGTCTGTCTTCTTTTAATAAATTCTGAGGTTAGATAGCAGGTTGTGAATTAGGCCTCAGAGGATCCCTTTGGCTGCCCTCACCTGCCTCCCACTTCTGAGGTCCCAGCTCTAGTTCTGAGGCCTGGGCCCATGTCTGGGGGCTTACCGTCATCCATGGTGGACCCAACACACACATTCCTGGTAATCCCCCATGTCTGGTCCTTCCTCACCTGCAAAGTAGTCATGTGGTCCTCACTAGCAGGTGGGTAAGATACACTCGAAACTGGCTCTGTGACATCCATCCTGTAACTCAGCTGAGCTGTAGCCTTCTGAGGTCAAATGACCATGACCTCCAACACACTTATCTACTTTGAAAACCCTATGTGTATGTTTACTTTTCTAAAACGTGAAGGTTTTTTTCTTATTAAAATATTGTACCTTTGTCCTTACAGATTTTTGGTCACATTTTGCTGCATTCAAGGGTTGGATCAGACATGGCCAAACCCCAGCTGACATGAGATGTGCATATTCACCACTGCAAGAGCCACAGGCCACCCAAGATTCGCCTAGTGGACCATTGGCACATTCAGTTATGTCTCCAGAGCCCAATCACGTTTTGACTCTATAAAAAGTTAACATATCAACATTTATCTCACTTGTACTTTGAGGTTGGTTTATTTTTAAAAAGAAAACTTTTTACTTCTTTTAAAAAAAATAAAATTCAAAAGTTACTAAACAAGTCAGTCCTACAAAGGTATTTACAGCAGTAATGAGCACAGTGGTAACATTCCCAGTGTAAAATGTCACACAATCAGATCACTTGGATCTTCAATGATTCAAGTTTTTTATCCCACACAATAAGATTTGGTCAGATTTAAAATAAAAGTCATTTCCTGGATATTCTGTCCCCAGTCAAGGTCTTCTTCATGCCATCATCTCACACCACAGGATAGCTAGCCCTGGTGGCGATTCCACAGTGGTTGTCCCGATCCTTGGCCAATAGCATGTAGCCCTGCATGCCCCAGTTTGTGCCCCAGCTGAAAGAAGACAGGGTTTTCCATTTATTACAGAGGAACACACACATTTATCTTTATGAACAATCATACCTGATACTTAGCAGTGCAGCAGAGGCCAGGACAGATTCAGGAAGAGTCAGGAGAGGCCATTCCTGTTCATGGTTGAGTTCTAACCCAGCACAGAATTCTATCCCCAAGCCTTTCGCAAAAGTGCAAAATAAGAGCTAGGGAAAGGAAACTCTTGGGGTCGGATCATTTTCCAGAAATAAGAAAATTTTCAAGTTGAGAAATGCAATGGTAGCAAAAGTATAGCAGGGTCCCAGCAAGCTTGAGACAGTATCTTACTGTTCTCATTAAATGTGTGTGTATGTCTCTGCTCCCCTTAAGTAGGGTAAACACTTTTGAGATCTCAGAAGTGTATTCAAGGGTTTGAGAATCTGCCTCCAAACACTAATTCTAAAAAGGATTCCCTTTTTCAATTTAAAAGATAAATATTTTTTGCTCTTTATACCTGTTCTTGACAATCCAGTATTTTTTGTTATCCGATTCTGCTCCTTCAAAACCATAACCAACTACCAGAACACCGTGATTCAGGAGTTTATTGCTGCACTTTGGATCATAATAAATGCCTGGAAAAGTAAAATTCAATGCTTAGGGGGAACATCCAAGTGACATGATAACATGTGACAGTAACCTAGTAACCACAGTAATAGGAGGCATCTCAAAATTCAGTCATGATATAAGCCCAGGTAAGACTTAGATATCAGATCTTTTTGTTTAGCTAGGCTAGAGTTTTAGGATGTCATCTAATATTCGCAGAAATACACATTGTCACAATCTCTTTTGTAAAGAACAGAGAAGAAGCATAAAAGACTAGTTGTTGAACCTTTGTCATTTTACCATACAATGTTAGTCTAAGGAAGTGGCAGCAAACACAAAATTACTTGAGCCAAGGGGTTCTTTCTAGGGTCAATTTCAGTAGTAAAATTCATTGGAAATTTTCAAGGTCTAACCACTGGAAAAAAGTAAAGTAAGTTATATCAAATTATGTAGATATTTAAATATATTTGCAATGTGCTTAAAGGCATGAAGTATGGATCAAGTCATGTCAATGGTAACAACGGCCCCAAGGATCATAGGTATAGAATACATACCTTCCTGAGTATGCCAAGTATCAGGAATACCAAAGAATCAATCTTGCTATATGTCATGCTGGCTCCTCATTTTTTCTGCCTGATTTTCTATGTAGACAAATGCTTACCTTTTTTATAGAACTGGAAGGATAGTGGGCTTGAATCCACAGCAGCTGAGACAGGCCCCACAGTTGCCACTGTGGTCATAAGGCCATCCTCCTCATTTAAGATGGGCCAGAAGGCAGTCACATTGGCAGCAGATTTCTCAGGCCTGTATTTGCAGGGTTCATTCTTTCAAAGATAAAGGGGAAGGACTTGAATACTACCATCCACCTCCTGGGGAACACGAGCTCAAGACAACTAACGGCTGATAGATTTCCAAGTAGTTTGTTATAAAACATCTCAGGACGCAAAATGTGATTGATTGTTTTGAAGTTGAAAAATTAGCAGATATCTATTCAATGAGACACTCTTTGGGTCTAATTGTTCATAGATTTTTTCACTCTGGAGATCTGTGCTGTATATGAGATGGTATTCGTGTTGCTGTGCAACAAAAAATTGGGAAAAGCTATATGGTAACCATCAAAACAGAGAACTGTTGTGCCAAGCTAGTAAGTTTTAATGACAGCTCTGAATGTTTGCAGATATAGAATCTACAATCTAAAATGAAAATTCTAAATACAGTCTCTGTTGTTACTGAATATGCTCGACTTTGATAAAAGATAAGGAACTCCATTTACCCTTGCAAGATATGGATAGGATTCCTCTGAGTTCAGGCCTCCGTTGTCCTTAACATACTGGAAGGCATATTCCATCAGGCCACCACTGCAGCCCCTATTGCCTTGAGGCCAAGAACAGTCCACCAGGTTCTGCTCACTCAGTGACACAAGTTTGCCAGTTTTTCGGAACATCTGTCCTTCAAGGGCACCAGTTGCACTAAAAGCCCAACAACTAAGACACTGACCCTGTAAACAAAATTACAAAGCTCCTAGTCCACAAAATAAATAGCAAGATTTTGACAATAGCTGTTAGATCTGAAAACTCTTTTAAGACATAGTAAACTCCGAATGATTCCTCAACTTCCATAGCAAGGACACTAGTTCCTTTACTCTTGGAGAGTGACCTGCTATACAGCCCCACCTGATCCTTCACAGGAGTGACGTAGCCTTGTTCTCTCCAGTCCACAGATGAGGGGACCTCAGCAAAGAGAGGTGCTTGGAACATTTTTCCTTTCTTGTGCTTCTGGATTTTAAATTCATTCAGCACCTGTTTGAATTCTTCATTGGTCTTCAAGGAAAAGGAAACAGAATGTTGACAAACATGAGATTTTTTGAAAGAATACTTAGAGGAAGCACAAAATGTTCAGCAATCCATGCCACACTCACCATGTCACCAAAGGCATTCATTGCCAGAGTGAAGCTGTGTTCCCCTTGGCTGTATTCCTGATTGTGCTGTTCAATCATTTCCATGTTCCTCTCCCATACTGTTCTCCTCCATCCTTCTTCATCCTGCAGAAAAACATATAACCCATCATCCTTATTTCTCTCTTTTTTTTTTTCATCATCCTTATTTCTATTTAAAAGCACTCAGCTGCACCAAGTGGATGTGCTGACAGAGAGGAGGAGAAACCATGTCCAGCGCTGGCCTGGTGCTTCTGGAAGCTGTGCTCCAGCAGCCACACAGCAGGACATGTGCCTACCTCGTGCACAGACCCAGGGCCCTGCTTACTGCCTTGGTAAGAGTGGCCTTAGGAAGCTACTCTCTGCTGCGAACTCCCTGAAGCATAGACCGTTCTCTGGGGGTCTCCCTGGACAGCTCGGATGTTACCAACCTTGTCATATAGTTTCCCGTGTGCCTCCTTCCACTGGGACCAGTGTGCATCTAAGCTGTGATCCCGTTGTGGAGCAGCTGAGGCTATTCCCAGGCAGAGGGCAGCCAGGAAGAGAGAAGGATGCATGTTCCAAAATCTAGGGATGGAAAAGAAATGAGTTTCTGATTATATCAAACCATCTAAAAAGCCATCCTTCCTTCTGATGTTAGAACCACTATAATAGAGCAAAAAGATTGCATCTATCCTCCCAAGTGTTTCCATGGGGCTGTGGAGGAAGGCTGAGGGTGTGGGAGGTGCAGGGGGCCTGCTGCCCTGAGACCTGCCCCACGACTGTCTGTGGCTTCCAGGGCATGTAGAAGGCAGTAAAGGGAGTGACAGGCCCTGACTCCTGGTGTGTGGGGGTCAAGCTGCCATGTCTAGAGAGGCCAAGCTTTGGGAGAGTGCCTCCTGGGAGCTCCAAACCCCTGGTCCTTAAGACTGGTTTCCTCCATGGTTTCAGGGGTGCCCTCTCTCACTTCAGGCCTGGTCTGGGAATCTCACCTGTTGTTCAGAGCAGTTGTTTAGGCTGTCACAGATGCAGGTCAGGGGGTGTGCAGGAGGCCTGGTGGTGGGTGGGAGGCTGCCCATTTAAGCCTAGGATTTGGCCCTGCCAGCCCTGCCCCTGACACTTGCCTGTTCAACAATTGGCTGAGCTAGCCTATGGGCGGCGCCTCCATGCCCTGGAGCTCTGGAACTCCGGGGCATGAGAAGGCTGGGTCCCTAATTGCCCCAGATGGAGCTCCTGCCTGCCTTGGTGGACCCAGGAAAGACAAGCAAGAGGACTGGGGAAAGCCCTGTGGGGTGGGGGTGGAGTCAGACCCTATCTCCCTGGGGACCCGGGTCAACTGATTACCAGGAATTTATGAGTTGGCAGGTGGCTCACGAAAGGAAGCTCAAGGGGGCCCCAAGTGGGTTTCCAGCATCACCCTGCATGTCCTTTAGTCCCAGAGTCTTTGGTTAAAATCTCCCAGAGAGCTGAGAACAGGATAGTCTAGTCTAGTGGTTCCTGTTTATTCCAAGCAGAGGTGGGGCGGGTGGAGGACCCAGAGCCCACAGGCAGGTGTGTTATCACTGTTTCACGATGGGGTGCCTCCGGGTTATGAAGAATCTGCAGAGGACTGGTAATTCCCCAAACAGGGGATGCTCTGGGCCAGGCTCAAGTCCTTCCAAGGAACGGGACTGATGGGAGCGGTGCCCAGGGAAGGTGTGGTGTTTCCTAATGCTCCTGTCCCACCCCCACCAGGCAGGGATTCTTCTTGTCTCTCACACCTTTCTCAAAACTGACAGAAACGTGTTATTTACAGAAAAATCTGGCTTAATAAAAGGAGAAAAGGTGAAAGGTAGAAACTGCTTTTTCCTCCCCACTCTGCTCTGCATTATGGATTATTATGGTCCTCAGTGTCCAACATATATTTTTCTTGAGATTTAATTTTAAGTTTCAGAAAGACGGCTATTTTAACAAACAACAACAGCTACTAAAGTGTTTGTGAGGAGACCATGAATTTCCCCCCTGATGACCAGTTTTGCTCTCCTTAGGAATACAACTCCACATGTCTGGACAGTGGTTCATGGCCTCCCTCTCCAGACCTACACCCCAGAGACACCCCAGGGTCCTCCTCGCACCTCGTCTGCAGCACTTCTCCGTTCGGGGAGGGAAGTGGTCGAAGGGATGTCGTACAGGGCTGGGAGTCCAGGCTGGGCCAGCACAGCCATTCTGCAGCTCCCTGGCCTTGGGCCCCCAGCAGGCTCCCCAGCACCCCAGCCTCAGTTTCCTCATGAAGGCCACGGGCCCTGTGATTCGCTCTTTCTCAGAGGATTCTTGTGAGACTAAATGAGCTGCACAGGTTGGGCATTAGCATAGAGTAGGGCTCATCTCATCCTGCTTTCTCATGAGATCAAAGAGAATATCTTTCCAAAAGCCTTGCTTAATTCAGAAAATATTTATTCAAGAGGGATCCCTGCCTGGGTGGCTCAGCGGTTTAGCGCCAGGGCGTGATCCTGGAGACCGAGGATCTAGTCCCGCTTCGGGCTCCCTGCGAGGAGCCTGCTTCTCCCTCTGCCTGTGTCTCTGCCTCTCTCTCTCTCTCTCCCCTCTCTCTCTCTCTCTCTCTGTCTCTGTCTCTTATGAATAAATAAATAAAACCTTAAAATAAAAAAAAACAGAAAATATTTATTCAAGAATTTGCTACATATGCCATCCCTACTCATTTCTTTCCTTCTCGTGAACCGAGTTACCAGATAGTGAAATGAACCATAAGTCCAGTGGTAAGTAACCGTATCTGTTAAAAAGCCAAGCTACATCTGGTTCTCATTCTTAAATTATGCTCCCAAACTGATAAATTCAGCACATATCCTAGGAATGTGGCCACAGAACCTAAAATATGATCTATTGTCTCACATTTGTCACCTTATGCTAGAGATATATTAATTTTAAATTACAGCTAGCTTATTTTGCCTGTGGGAATTTAGGTGGTCATTTGAGGGTGCTAAGGTAGCTGATATTTCTCTAAAAGCCACTGAGATTACAGTGAAATGACATTTCGTACCCAGCAGCGGATCAAATCAACAAGGTGCAATACTGAGCACGCGTGAGGATGTAGGTTCACAGGAACTCTCATACAGTACTAGTGGCAGTGCAGACAGTAAACCCCTCTGGGCAGGGCCTCACCAGTTTCTTAAGGCAGTAACTATACACCTGACACTAACTCAGCAATTCTAGATATCTACTCAAGTGAGAATGTTCACAGCAGCTTTACCAATAATAACTTCCAACTAGAAAACCACAGGAGAATGAATAAACACACTGTAGTACATTCATACTTGACAATGAAAAAAGAACAAACTTTCTCTATGTGCACAAACAGAGATGATGCTTAAAAATACTATGTCAGGGCTGCTTGGGTGGCTCAGTTGGTTAAGCGCTCAACTCTTGATTTTTGGCTCAGGTCAGGATCACGGGGTTGTGCAATCGAACCCTGCGTTGGGCTCCACACTGGGCATGGAGCCTGCTCTCTTCCTCTCCCTCTAACCCCCTGACCAAAAATTAAAAACACTATGTCAAGCAAAAGAAGGTACATATTAAAAAGTACATATAGTTGTATTATATGAAAGTCAAAAGGCAAAACTAATCTGTGGTGATAGATATCAGAACAGCGGTCTTGCAAGGGAATTACTGACTGGAAAGGGGCACTTATTAGAATGTTGGGAAATTCTATATCTTGGTCTGGGAGGTAGTTTCATGGATGCCTATATTTGTCAAAACTTACCCACCTACATACTTAAGACCTAATTTTATTCTATGTAAAATTCTACCTTAATAGAAACTTTGGTAGGATAGAATTGGAGATACAGGCAAAAAAAAAAAAAGTTGCATTGTAAAAAAATTGGAAATCTATATCAGAATATTGAGTACACTCCTGTCTTTTCTCTGAAAAAACAAATCTGTGGAAAGTAGTCAAGAATCTTTCTATTGGCCCTAGAGCCGTGCCCCATGTAAGACTACTACCTGTGTTTGTTGATGTGGTGGAAAGAAGAGGTGACAGCGGGGCTCCCTCTGAAGAGCAGCTGCGAAGGGAAAGCCTCACCTCCCCTTCTCTGGGTCAGCAGCACCTGCAGCCTGGCTTCATCCCAAGGAGCCAACGGATGAGCTGCTAGGAAACCCAGTCGCCCATCACCCATCGGAGCCTTACTTTCTTCTTCTGTAGATTACTCTAAAGCACTCAGCTGACGCGGGATTTAAATACCATTCTGTCATTAAAGCCACGGAGAACCATTAGTTACTGATTTCACATTTTATTTGTAACCCAATAAAAATTTCCCCCAGATCCTTAGTCTGCGTTTCTAAAGCAGAGCATTAGGGTATGTCTCAGGAGGCTAAGCTGTCCGCACCTGCTGGGAAGGAGAAGAGGGTGAGATGCAGGAACCCACTTTCCTTCAGGGGAAAAGCTGCTTTTTCTTTTGTATTTGACTTTTCTGTTTGGAAAACCAGTTTCTCTGCTCTCCTGTGAGGGACCTCATCTCTCCTAAGCTATATGCTCCAGGTCATTCCATAGAAAATAAAACCTCTGCAATAGTGCTTGCTTTCAAGGATTTACAATATGTTTATGCATCTCGGCGAAATCTTTCTTTTAAAAATTTACTACTGTAGTCAACCATTTATTAGGATAGTCATCTGGTTCAGTACTCCAAATTATGGAGACTAGGAGTCCTTTAAAAATTCACACTTCTAAATTTTATGTTACATTCTTTAGTTTCCAAATATTTCACATCTTCTGGGTAGCACCAGAATGATCCATCAATAGAAGAAAAAATAATCATTTCCAGGCCATTTAACAGAAAGTAGAAGAGATGTTCATAGTGACCACCTGTGACGTCACTCTAGCAGGCAATGTCCTTCCAACCTCTATGCAGTATAGGCAGGAAATGTTTTATTTTGCATGGTTTAAAGCCATAGCAACAACTGCTTTCTAATTAATTGTCCATGACTATTGAGCTGCTTAGTCTTTCACAGTGTTAGCTTTGGGCTCCTTGCCCTTTTATCCCATTCCGAAGGAGGACCATCACCATCATCAGAATCTTTGTGTCTCGGTATTCTCACTGCTGGTGCTGAATGGCATTTCCAGGTTCATGTCTTACTCCCTGCAATGAACAGTACACTCCATTCTGATGACCTGCTGTTCCTCTGAGGAGCTCTCCTGTGCTCAGTGCCTCTACCGAGCAGTGCTTGCCACCTTCTTTCCCATTTCACTCCTTTAAATATCTGGTGAAATCTTGCTCTTCCCTCTACTTCTCTATGAAAAGCCAGTAAATGGATCCTCTGTTTCCATAGCATCTGGACCTTCAAGTTCTCAGAGTGTCTGTTACAGTGTTTTATAATGTTTTGATAATCTTGCCAGGCTGAGCTCCTCAAAGTTATGTTCATGTCTACTACACCATTGAACCCATTATCTCAATGAGTGGGTCAGTGGGTGCTTGATTAATGAGTAAGATCACGTGCTGCACTAAAAATATGGGCAGCAGAGCCAAATGGTGACTTCTAATTGCTTTAGATTTTGACATTTCTTCAAATTTGCAGAGTACATCCATGCATAAAGTTGCTCTCATTTTGGTCACATTATAAATGAGTAAATGGAGCTGGAATATTCACATTTACGTTTACATGTTTTTCTGTTTCTTTTTCTAACTAATAAGCTGTGATAATTCATCCAAGAAAGGTGGATTTTCCTTCTATGCTATATATGAAGAAATAATTTTATGGGATGCCTGGGTGGCTCAGTGGTTGAGCATCTGCCTTCGGCCCAGGGCGTGATCCTAGAGTCCTGGGATCGAGTCCCACATTGGGCTCCTGGCATGGAGCCTATTTCTCCCTCTGCCTATGTCTCTGCCTCCCTCTCGGTGTCTCTCATGAATAAATAAATAAATAATGTTTTTTAAAAATAGAATTTTATGAATAAATTAATGTTCAAGCAAGTGTAGAGAATGTTTTAAATTATTTAGTACAGAAAATGCTTGTTGCAATGTCCACAACAGCCAAACTGTGAAAGGAGCCTCGATGTCCTTCAACAGATGAATGGATAAAGAAGATGTGGTCTATATACACAATGGAATATTACTCGGGATCAAAAGGGATGAATACCCATGATGCTTTGATGTGGATGGAACTGGAGGGTATTCTGTTGAGTGAAATAAGTCAATCGGAGAAGGACCATCATCATATGGTGAAATGAACAAAGGGTTGAGGAATCTGACACCAAAAGGAAAAGCAAGAAAAGCAAAAACAAATAAGTGGAGTTCACCAAACTGAAAAGCTTCTGCACACCAAAAAAAAAAAAAAAAAACAACAAAAAAAAACCATTAACAAAATAAAAAGGAAACCTGAATGGGAGAAAATATTTGCTAATCATGCATCTGATAAGGGTTTAAAATCTAAAGCACTAAAGAACTCACAGAATTCAATACCAAATATTTAAAAAAGGTTTTAAAAATGTCAGAATACCTGAGTAGACATTTTTCCAAAAAAAAGACAGATGGCCGACAAGCACGAGAAAAGATGCTCATCATCATTAATCACCGGGAAAAGCAATAAAAATCACAGTAAGATGTGACTTCATACTTGTTAGAATGGCTATTATCAAAAATACAAGAAATAAAAAGCATGGCAAGGATGTGGAGGGAAGAATGCCCTTGTGCACTGTTGGTGGGAATGCACACTGGTGCAGCCACTATGAAAAATAGTACCGAGGTTCCCCCAAAGTTAAAAATAGAACTACCATAACATTCAGAAATCCCATTTCTGGTTGTTTATTCAAATAAATTAGAAACACTGACTCAAAAAGATACATGCACCATATATTCATTGCAGTGTTACTTCAACAAGCCAAGATATAGAATTAACCTAAGTGTTGCTCAATGAATGAATCCATAAAGATGTGGCATCTATATATGCAATGGAATATTACTCAGCCATAAAAAAAGAATGGAATTTTGCCATTTATGACTATGGATGGACCTTGAGGTCATTATCCCAAGTAAAACTAGACAGAGAAAGGTAAGTTCCATATGATCTCTCCTATACGTGGAATCAAAACAGAAAACAAAAACAAAAATCAAGCAAACAAACACAAAAACAAACTAAGCTTATAGATACAGGTAGAAGATCGGTAGTTGCCGGACACAGGAACTGTGTGGTTGGGAAATGGGTAAGGGGTCCAAAGGTAAAGAATCTTCCAAAGAAAACAGGAAGCCTGAAAGGAAAAGCTGTTGATTCCTCCCACTAGCTTACCTTCTGTTCCACCTTCAGCTCCAATTCCAACAGTAGCCTCTGGCACAGAATTTAGTGCTTCTCACCCTACAGGTAAAAGGATGGACAGAATCTGCAACATCTTCAATTATCAGAAAGGGTGCACAGAAAGAGTATCTCTTAACAAGGTTTGATTTTCTTCCCTCTGTTTGCAGACGGGCTGGAATGAAGAGTAATTTCTCTGTAAGAGAAGCGCGTTTCTTGCTGGAGCTTAGTGCAGGAGGCAAGGAGGAGCCACCACATCCTACACTCTGAAGTTTTGTTGCCAAGTTTCCTACTATTCCAGCCTGGTTAGGCATGGTCTATATGGCCAGCTACAACAGGCGCCGGGTCAACCTCCTCGTAGCAGACGTTTCCAACTTCTGAGCTTACTCAGTAAGGAGAGAAATGCCCTCACTGCATCTACCGTCTCACAGCCCTGCCAATGCCACAATTTATAGACTTTTATTTATAATATCCTATTTCCAAGTACTGGTTTCTCTATTAGATATAAGTCTTGCAGGCTCAAGTGACAGAAATCTAACTCAATGTGCTTTAAATAGTTTACTGTCCTGCATGTGAAACAGGGTAGTTTTGCTTGACGCACAGCTGGATTCTATCAGAAGCTTCCATTGGATGTAGATGTGGGGCACATGGCCGTGAGCAGTGTCGCCAACCCCGTGTGCATTCCTTCCCCGTGCCCTCTAGTTCCTGGCTGATGGCTTCGCCCTCAGACTTCTCATATTCACTCTTGGCAATTACAGACCAATCTATTTCTAAAGATGCTATCCTCAGAAAAGACAGAGGACGCTGTTGAATAGCACAGACAGTATTGGGATCGTTCCATTGGCTCTAATGGGCCTGTGGCAGGGGCTCGTTTTAAATCATCTCTGGGAATGTAGATGGAGGAGCAGGTCTCAGGCTCAGTCCTGGAGACAGATTTGGTCTCAGCAGGGGTGGGGGTGGGTTGTTGAAAAGGAACAAAAAGTGTCATTGCTGGATCATACGGTAATTGAATGTTTCCTTTTATGAGAAATTGCTACACTACAAAGTATGACAAGGTCATTTGGTAAAAGGACTACATGGGGCGCGCCTGGGATCCGTACTGGCTGTGAGTGGTGACCTTGCTCTCTGGGAGACCTGGGCTCGCTGGCTGGCACGTGCAGTGGGCAGGGCTGACAGGACACAGGACCCAGAGGTCACTACGAGATCCGCTGAAGCCCACAGCAGTTTCTCCAGGCAGGTGAGAGAGGCCTGGCGAGAGGAGAGTGCAGATTCGGGCAGATTGCCCCTTCCCGGGTAAGGACCTTGGACTCCACTTGCTTTTCCTGGTTCCAGTTTTCTTATTCTGTGAAACAGGAAGGAGAAACTTGTTCTGAGGGGTAAGCAGTGCTAATGCACACAAAGCATTGGCATTGGCTCTGGGAAAGTTCCCCACAAATGCAAATTAATCTAAACATGGTGGTGGCTGATGAGTTTTGGGATGAACACAGAGCAGAGAACCATGGGCTGTTTGCTGTAGACTAAAGGTTCATGTCCCCCATCAATTCATGTGTTAAAATCCTAACTCCCAAGGTGATGGTATTAGGAGCTGGGGTGTTTGTGGGCGATTGGAGCCCACAGGGTGGACTAGTGCCCTTAAAATGAGACCCCAGGGAGCTCCTTTACCATCTCTGCCATGTGAGGACACAGCGAAGAGATGTGAAGCAGGAAATGGACCCTCATCAGACACTGAAATTTGCTGGTGCCTTGATCTTGGGCTTCCAGCCTCCAGAACTCTGAGAAATAATTTTTTGTTATGTACAAGACCCCATCAAAGTTATGCTGTTGTAGCAGCTGGAACAGACTAAATCAGCATTTACGCATGGCTGAGACCTGAGTTCTAAATCCATACATGGAAGTCTCTGTAGGGTTGGGTGGACAGATGTTTCTCTTCTGGGTTTTCTTTCAAAGTCCAATGAAAGGGGCACCTGGGTGGCTCAGTGGTTGAGGGTCTGCCTTTGGCTCAGGTCATGATCCCACTGGGAGTCTGCTTCTCCCTCCGCCTGTGTCTCTGCCTCTGTCTCTGTGTCTCCCATGAATAAATAAATAAAATCTTTAAAAAAATTTTTTAAAAGCCCAAGAAAGGGGAATCCCTGGGTGGCTCAGCAGTTTGGTGTCTGCCTTTGGCCTAGGGTGTGATCCTGGAGACCCAGGATGGAGTCCCACTTCCGGCTCCCTGCATGGAGCCTGCTTCTCCCTTTGCCTGTGTCTCTGCCTCTGTCTCTGTCTCTCTCTGTGTCTTTCATGAATAAATAAATAAATAAATAAAAAGCCCAAGAAAAAGGATTGGTTAGCCTGAGAACTGGAGATGACTATTCTCTACTTGACAGGGTAGAAGTAAGAGGTAATTGAAGTGACTCTGGATAAGAAGACTTTATTTAGAGTAATGGATAAATTACTGGAAAATAAAAATACCATCTACAATGTCTCAACCTTCTTCCTATGTAATTCATTGCGTAAAGAAGAAATTTAATTGCGTGATTTCTTTTTTATGTATATCAGATGAAATTTTATATGCCACTTTTTTTTCTTTTTTTTCAGAGGGAGAAGCAGGCTCCATGCAGGGAGCCCGACATGGGACTCGATCCCGGGACTCCAGGATCACGCCCCGGGCTGAAGGCGGTGCTAAACCGCTGAGCCACCCGGGCTGCCCACTATCTGAAATTCTACCACAGGGCCATATCTACTGGAGGATATTTGGCCTCTTCAGATTGTGGGGTTTTTTTTCCTATTAAAAGTATTGTACCAACATTTCTGTACATGTGTGTGGATATTTCTTTAGATTCTCTGGAAACTTACTACATCCATTAGTATGGTCATTAAAACTTTTATAGAGATTTCCTTTAAAATTTTTTTAAAAATTTGTTTTGAGAGAGAGAGAGTGAGTGAGCAGTGTAGGGCAGAGAGAGAAGGAGAGAGAGAATTTCAAACAGACTCCCCGCTGAGTGTGGAACCCTACCTGGGGCTCTATCCCATGATCCATGAGATCACGACATAAGCCAAAATCAAGAGTTACATGCTTCTTCTTTTTTTTTTTAAGATTTTATTTATTCATGAGAGACAGAGAGAGAGAGAGGCAGAGACACAGGCAGAGGGAGAAGCAGGCTCCATGCAGGGAGTCCCATGTGGGACTTGATCCCAGGTCTCCAGGATCTGGCCCTGGGCTGAAGGCAGCACTAAACTACTGAGCCAACTGGGCTGCCCAAGAGTTACATGCTTAATCAACTGAGCCATCCAGGCACCTCTATAGATATTTTCAAATACCCTACAAAAAAGCTAAGTCAACTTATACTCGCTCATTGTATGAGAGTTCCCTCCACCCACATACCCATTTTAGCCCCACTGGATGCATTAGTTGAAAACTTACAGATTCAAATTGTTATGGGGAGTTCTCTATGTTAGAAGTCAATTCATTACAACAATATTTGCTTTTGTCTTTAATATTAAGAAATAGTTTAGTATTATCTGTACTAATCTCTGGTGGGTAATAAAAATGGAATCAGTTTTTCCAAGAGTAGCTGTGTACACACCAGTCTAGGTAAATAGAAAGCAAGCTTTCCCCCTTTTCTGCTCTACCTCTCTTTTATTATATATGCAGCTTTAATGAGGACCAGTTCTTAAACACTCTCAAGAAAATATTAACTGACATCATTCCTCCCAATATCCCAACCTTGATTTTTTTCTGAACACAAATATATAATTGGCTACCTATTATTAAACCCCTAGTGATGTATCCAGGAATCAGATTGTTAACAATAACTCTACCTCTACAGGCAGCAACAAGAGTCACGTGAAGACTGTGTCACCACCAGGTGCCTGTCACACAGGCTCAGTCTCCTTCCCTAATACTGTTAATGGAGCCTACAGTGAATGAGGGGGCCTGGGGACAGTCAGCTGGGTCAATAAGAGACCAAGGGGCTAGAATGATGGCATAGTCCCTAGATCCATTTCTCCTGCAGATTTATAACATCAGAAGCATCTGTCTGTTCCTGTTGAAAGCATTTGTAAGGTCATGTGTCTCTGATTCCAAATGTTTGCCCTGGGGCAGGAGTGCAGTCTACAAAATGAGGCAAGAGAGTAAAAATGGAAAGCTGCTGAAGGCTGTGCAGATGAACAAGGTTAGAGCCAAATAGCATTGGGTCCTGAAGACTTGAGACCAGATTTGTCCTGTGTATCATATGCCTGATAGATGACTCCTGAACGTTAAAAGTCTTTAGAGCAGGACTTCTTAATCTGATGCCCATTTATTTCTTGGGTTCATGGATAGACTTCAGGCAGCCTTTTTTTAGGGTTCTCCAGAGAAACATAACCAACAGGATGTATATAGAGAGAATGAGATTATGATAAGGAATTGGTTCACATGCTTGTGAAGGTTGTGAAGTCCCAAGATCTGCAGTCAACAAGTCAACAAGCTGGAGACACAAAAGAAACCCAAGGGGTAGTTCACTCCAGCTGGGAAGACGTGAGTACCAGGTGTTGCTATGATGAAGGTGGTAAGAACAGGAAGCATAAATATCACTAGTGGATTACTGGGTGTAATGGGGTTGGGGACACTCCCACTTCTACCCCTTAATGCTTAAACCTTTGAATTCTGGCTATCAGAGAAATAGCACCATATCGCGTGCTGATTCAGTCCACATCAGCCTCCTAGGGAACCTTCCCTCAGTCCTGCGAGATCTTGCCACCAAGCTGGCATTGTAACCGAGTCTTCAAAAGGCCATTCCACCATTCTATCAAGTTAGCTGTTAGGGATGTGAGGGAAAATGATAAAACCAGTGCATTCCATGAGCATGGGACAATGGTTGTACTTCCCTGGCTGTGAAGTGAGGTCCCTGAACATAGCAATGCTATATAGGATGCCATAATCCTGGACAAAACATTTTGTAGCAAATGGATGGTAATTCTGGCAAGAGCGTTATATGTAGGGAAGGCAAATCTGTATCCAGACTGTCCATTTCAGAAAGAACAAAAGGCTTGCCCCTCCATGATGGAACTGGTCCAAGGTAATCCACCTGCCACTAGGAGCTGACTGATGACCCTGGAGAGTGGTGTCACAGCAGGGATGCAGTGTTGGTCTTTGCTGCGGGCAGACGGGGCACGCAACAGTGGCCACTGCCACATTACCTTTGTGAATGGAAGTCTCTGTTGGTGAGCCCATGCACAACCTCCATCCCTGCCCCCGGCCACTTTTTCCGTGAGCCCATCAAGCCGTGGGAGAGGTGGCTGTGGAAAGAGGCTGATTGCTATGCACAGAATAGGTGAGTCTACCCACTTGATTATTAAAATCGTCCTCTGCTGAGCTCGCTCTTTGGTGAGCATTCACACAGGACACAAGTATCCTCACACTTTCTGCCCACTCAGAAAGGTTTTTTTCACATCCTTTCCTCAACAATTTCCTCAGAACTACTTTCCAGTCATGGTCCTTCCAAGTCTTTAGTCATCCTGCCAAACCATGGGACACAGATGGTGAATTAGAATATAATAACATGTTTGGCGCTACCTCCTTCCCAGCAAAGGGAATCACCAGGTGTATAACTAGAAGTTCTGCCCCTGGGGAGAATCTCTCTTCTCCACTGTCTTTTGGAGATGTCCCAGACAGGACCGTAGGGCTGCAGCTGGCCACTGTCACCTGAACCCTGCCCATTGTGCAGAACCACCTGACACCAGGCCTGAGTCTCATCTTTCTCTGTCAGTAGATGGTAGAGAACTCCCAGTGAGGCCATAGGAGGAGGCTGGGTGAGAGG